>NC_056729.1:1031590647-1031593147 GCF_019279795.1 Protopterus annectens
AGAGGAACACACCAATAATATGAATCAAACTCTGGACAGGTTGTGGATTCTGTACAGTTGAACGGCATGCTGTCGCCTAATGGGCAGCCATTCCCGATACTGTAGGCATGTAATCCGATGTAACAGGCATAACAAGATAATATCGTAGTCCTCACCCCCACCCAGGGGTGTGAGTGTCAAATGCAAACACCAAATGCAGTGCATCTGCAAGTGCGGGAGCAAGCGGGTGTAAGCCTGTTTGGCTGCCAGTATGCGAGTATTACGCTGGTAAAGCAATGTAGAGGCTAACTGAGTGTAAGAAACTGTAACCAAAGGTTAGCATTGCTTAGCACCATACAAACCTACGCATACCCACTCACAACTGCTTTAATGTGCCTTAATCACTCCATATCCAATGGCCTTGTTCTGCCCAGCAACAAAATAAACTGCCTCTGCACGGCTCGAAACCAGGACCCTGCACACAAAGCTATTGTGATTTACCACTAAGCCATGGCAGATATGCAGACATCGAACCTTATCACAAACATATCATCCATCGCAGTCATTCAACAGTATAGGAAATGTATTCCATCATGTAGATGTATGTGTGAGTGTTTATGTCCAGCATATAGATATATACATATATATAGATTTATCAGGAACATCCCATGTGACGACAAAGCATTACAAAGGAATGAAAATGGAAACACCAGTAATGCCTGTATTGTGTAGTGGTGTTGACCTATGTAATATCAAGACTCCCTCAGACAGATGTGTCATTCATACAAGCAAACATTTGTACATTGGCCATATACATCACTCTGTGTATGTTATTTACATTAACACAACAGTTCCTGTCCAATCATTATGCGAGAGCAGTACTCTTGCAAGGTGCTGTGTGCGACATCATCATCATAATAAAGGTAAATGGGGTAACCACAGAGGGACCAGTAGTGTTGTGTGTACAATGGGGTCGTCCATATCACGTGTACCTGGAATATTTAGGAGTCATGTGCATACTAGGATCGTGCGCCTGAGAGACAGAGGTGAGGACAACTGGAGTATGTTGTGGTGCATATTAAAAGGGTTACATGTGTCCAGTGGACACGTGTGTGAAATGGACAGTTATGTATGTGGCAAATGTTGTTCTAGGAACCGATTGGCCTTTTGTTTCCATAGGGTGAGAGTGGGATGTGAGGGAAGGAGAGTAGGTATGCTCATGGAGGATAGGTAGGGTAGGATGACAGACAAGACAGTGTACAGGGTCAGTATATGACATGTGGGGGGATACACCTCGGTTGGGGAGGGGTGTTTGGCATTCACAAGCCCATGACCCCCCAGATGGAAACAGTGGGATGGAGGTCCCCAGCCATGGGCAGCCACCACTGCATCAAAACAGCCGCAAAGGTGGCAGTGCTGGGGTCTGTCTAGGAGAGGCAGCCTCACCCTGTAAATGTGACACTCTGCTCTTGAGCTGGTGTATCTGGCCTCAGAACCCCTTATTGAGCCCCCTACTCACCATGTCTGGGACTGTATGATAGTGGACATGTTCCTGTCTGGTCCTGCTCCCAGGGGGGACAAGCCCCATCCTCAATGGCAGTACCACCAGAAGGTGATGCAGAGCCAACCGAGGTGGAGGTCCAAGGCTGGGCCCCAGATGTGCTGGTGCCCAGTGCCATAGCCACCTGAAGTGGGACAGGAAGTTCTGCCGGGACCTTCAAACCCATACAGCCTATGGTGTTGCAGTTTAAACACAGATATGGCTTAGTAATAGTCAACAGCATTCAGGATTACTTATAACAGCATGCATAGATATGGCCATCAACCCAACACAACAGATGGTATACATTTGCAGAGGGAGCACAACACATGCATATATACTGCATGACATCTGTACAAAGTGTAGAAGACTTGTGACTGCAGCTATGAACAATGGTCCATTATTGGCATGTCACTGAGAACCCCAGACATTGTCTGTCATACCACTGTTTTATGTGATATATGTCCAGTCAGGGATGCGATGGCAGTAACTCATCACTATCACCATGTACTGGTTGCAATCCTCACACTATGCTCCTGCTGTTCAGTGAGTAACACAGGAAACAAATGGTTCCACACACTGACCAGTCCACAGATGGCCCTACAGATGGAGGTCCCTCACAAACACAGCACTGTCTTGTCAGTTTTAAAACATGCAGAATAGCCATTACCACACACAACTTTTTAAACAGGCAGTAGTCTCAATGAAGCATAGCTACACTTAGATGCTGCAGTCATGTCTGGCACATCACCCTCCTGTCTTTAGGCTATTTCCCACTATATATGTTGTTTGAGGAACATCCAGATATCATCTGTGATGCCATTTACCAAACACCAGATCCAGGTACCACTCACAGCGACTGTCATGGGCAAACATCAACATGATGTTCCTAGATATTGTACTGTGTTTTTCATGCGAATGGCTATGGGAACATTGTCACAGCTGTTCCACATGCAATCAGCTAGAGGAGGACTGCAATAG